>NW_026639347.1:0-475 GCF_028554395.1 Pezoporus wallicus
GTTAAACTGTTGTGGAGGGGGTTTGGGCTGGTTTTGGGTTTTTTTTGAGCTGTTTCAGGGATGTTTTGGGGTGTTTTGGGGCTGGGTTTGGGGTGTTTCAGACTGCATTGTGGGTGTTTTGGAGTGTTCTGCGGTGTTTAGGGCTAGTTTGGGGGTATTTTGGGCTGGTTTGGGTGTATTTTATGGGCTGTTTTGGGCTGCTTTTGGGGTACTTTAGGCTGGTTTGGGCTGGTTTTGGGGTATTTGGGGCTGGTTTGGGCTTGTTTAGGGGTATTTTGAGCTGGTTTGGAGGTATTTTACCTGTTTTGGGCTGGTTTTGGGGTATTTTGGGCTGGTTTGGGCTGGTTTGGGGGTATTTTGGCTGTTTTGGGCTGTTTTGGGGGATTTTGGGCTGGTTTTGGGGTATTTTAGGCTGGTTTGGGCTGGTTTTGGGGTGCTGAAGTGCCACCCCCCCAGTGCAAAGGGCCATGTCCCT
>NW_026639348.1:0-4720 GCF_028554395.1 Pezoporus wallicus
GAGGGGGCCGCAAGATGGCGGCTGGAGGGGGTTAAAATGGCATCGAAACACCCCAAAAGTGCGAGGTTTTGGGTCAAAATGGGGAGAAAAAGGGGTTTTGGGCAAAAAGTGGGGGTTTTGGGGCTTAAAATGGGGGAAAAAGAGGAGAAATTGGGAGTGGGGGGGGCAGGATGGTGGCTGAGGGGATCCAAGATGGCCGCCGGGGGGAGCAAGATGGCGGCTGGAGGGGATCCAAGATGGCCGCCGGGGGAGGGGGCCGCAAGATGGCGGCTGGAGGGGGTCTAAGTGGCATCAAAACACCCCAAAGTGAACCCCCCTCCGGCACAGGCCACGCCCCTTTCCCCATTGGCCACGCCCCATCTGCCACAGACCACGCCCCCTCCATGCACAGACTCCGCCCCCTTCCTCACAGGTCACGCCCCCTCCAACACAGACCCCGCCCCCTTCGACACAGGCCACGCCCCCCCTCTGACACAGACCACGCCCCTTCCCTGCAGGCCACGCCCCCTCTGACACAGACCACGCCCTCTCCACCACAGGCCCCGCCCACCTCCCGACACAGGCCACGCCTCATTCCCGCAGACCCCGCCCCTTCCCCACAGACCACGCCCCCTTCCTCACAGACCACGCCCCCCTCTGTCGCAAACCACGCCCACCTCCCGACACAGACCACGCCCCTCTCCTCACAGGCCACGCCCCCTTCCCTGCAGACCCCGCCCCCTCCCCACAGGCCACGCCCCCTGCACAGACTCCGCCCCTTCCCCACAGACCACGCCCCCTCCTCACAGGCCACGCCCCATCCAACACAGGCCACGCCCCCTTCCCTACAGGCGACTTCTTGGGCAAAAAGTTTGGGTTTTGGGGCTTAAAATGGGGTGAAAAGAGGAGAAATTGGGAGTGGGGGGGGCAGGATGGTGGCTGAGGGGATCCAAGATGGCCGCCGGGGGGCGCAAGATGGCGGCCGGAGGGGGTCTAAGTGGCATCAAAACACCCAAAAGTGACCCAAAATCAGGGGGGTTTGGGTCAAAATGGGGAGAAAAAGGGGTTTTGGTCAAAATGGGGCCAAAAGTGGGGTTTTGGGGGCTTAAAATGGGGTAAAAAGAGGAGAAATTGGGAGTGGGGGGGGCAGGATGGTGGCTGAGGGGATCCAAGATGGCCGCCGGGGGAGGGGGCCGCAAGATGGCGGCTGGAGGGGGTTAAAATGGCATCGAAACTCCCCAAAAGTGCGAGGTTTTGGGTCAAAATGGGGAGAAAAAGGGGTTTTGGGCAAAAAGTTTGGGTTTTGGGGCTTAAAATGGGGTAAAAAGAGGAGAAATTGGGGGGGGGGGCAGGATGGTGGCTGAGGGGATCCAAGATGGCGGCCGGAGGGAGTCCAAGTGGCATCAAAACACCCCAAAGTGAACGCCCCCTCCGGCACAGGCCACGCCCCTTTCCCCATTGGCCACGCCCCATCTGCCATAGACCACGCCCCCCTCCATGCACAGGCCCCGCCCCCTTTCCCCACAGGCCACGCCCCCTGCCGACACAGGCCCCGCCCTTCCCCACATGCTCCGCCCCCTCCGACATAGACCACGCCCCCTTCCCACCGGCCACGCCCCTTCCCCACATGCCCCGCCCCCTCCCGATACAGGCCCCGCCCCTTCCCCGCAGACCACGCCCCCCTCTGCCACAGACTCCGCCCCCTCCGCCGCAGGCCCCGCCCCCTCCCGACACAGGCCACGCCCCTTCCCCACAGGCCACGCCCCCCTCTGACACAGACTCCGCCCCCTTCGACACAGGCCACACCCCTTCCCCGCAGACCACTCCCCCTCTCGGCACAGGCCCCGCCCCTTCCCCACAGGCCCCGCCCCCTCCTCACAGGCCACGCCCCTTCCCCACAGGCGACTTTTTGGGCAAAAAGTTTGGGTTTTGGGGCTTAAAATGGGGTGAAAAGAGGAGGAAATGGGAGTGGGGGGGGCAGGATGGTGGCTGAGGGGATCCAAGATGGCGGCCGGAGGGGGTCTAAGTGGCATCAAAACACCCCAAAGTGCCCCAAAATCGGTGGGGTTTGGTTCAAAATGGGGAGAAAAAGGGGTTTTGGTGAGTTTCAATGGGAGGGGGTGGTCCTAGAGGGGACAAGATGGCGGCCGAGGGGGGACAAGATGGCCGCCGGGGGTCTCAAAATGGCGGCCGGAAGTGCCCAAACCCCCTTCCCCCCCCCCCAAACCCGGGGTGTTTTTGGCTCATTTTTGGGTTAAAATCGCCCGTTTTGGGTCCGTTTTGGGTCCGTTCCAGTCCTGGCGGCGTCGGGCAGCGCCCGGTTCCGTCCCTACGAGGAGATCGACAGCGCCCCCGAGGAGCGGGCCCGCGGCATCACCATCAACGCGGCCCACGTGGAGTACGCCACGGCCCGGCGGCACTACGCGCACACCGACTGCCCCGGCCACGCCGACTACGTCAAGGTGAGGCCAGGACGGGATTGGATTCGGGGCACCCAAAACGGGGGGGGTTGGACCTCAAAAATGGGCTCCTCGGGGGGGTTTTACCCCAAAATGGGGGTTGGTGCCAAAAAGGGACGTTTTTACCTCAAAAATGGCCAGTTTTAGCTCAAAAGTGAGGATTTTTGTGGTGAGAACGGGGCTTTTTTGCCCCAAAATGGGGTTTGGTGCCAAAAAGGGACGTTTTTACCTCAAAAATGGCCAGTTTTAGCTCAAAAGTGAGGATTTTTGTGGCAGAATGGGGCTTTTTACCCCAAAATCGGGTTTGTGGTGAAAAAGGGACGTTTTTACCTCAAAACCAGGAGTTTTTACCTCAAAAGTGAGGATTTTTGTGGTGAGAATTGGGCTTTTTACACCAAAATCGCGTTTGTGGTGAAAATGGACCTTTTTACCTCAAAAATGGCCAGTTTTAGCTCAAAAGTGAGGATTTTTTTGGTGAGAACGGGGCTTTTTACCCCAAAATCGGGTTTGGTGCCAAAAAGGGACGTTTTTACCTCAAAACCAGGAGTTTTTACCTCAAAAGTGAGGATTTTTGTGGTGAGAACGGGGCTTTTTACCCCAGAATCGGGTTTGGTGCCAAAAAGGGACGTTTTTACCTCAAAACCAGGAGGTTTTACCTCAAAACCAGGAGGTTTTACCTCAAAAGTGAGGATTTTTGTGGTGAGAATTGGGCTTTTTACACCAAAATCGCGTTTGTGGTGAAAATGGACCTTTTTTACCTCAAAAATGGCCAGTTTTAGCTCAAAAGTGAGGCTTTTTGTGGTGAGAACGGGGCTTTTTACCCCAAAATTGGGTTTGGTGCCAAAAAGGGACGTTTTTACCTCAAAAAATTGCGTTTTTTACCTCAAAAATGGGTGTTTTTACCTCAAAAGTGAGGATTTTTGTGGTGAGAACGGGGCTTTTTACCCCAAAATTGGGTTTGGCGCCAAAAAGGGACCTTTTTTACCTCAAAAATGGCCAGTTTTAGCTCAAAAGTGAGGATTTTTGTGGTGAGAACGGGGCTTTTTACCCCAAAATCGGGTTTGGTGCCAAAAAGGGACGTTTTTACCTCAAAACCAGGAGTTTTTACCTCAAAAATGGGCGTTTTTACCTGAAAAATGAGGCTTTTTGTGACAAGAACGGGGCTTTTTGCCCCCAAATTGGGTTTGTTGAGAAAATGAACCTTTTTTACCTCAAAAATGGCCAGTTTTAGCTCAAAAGTGAGGATTTTTATTGAAAGAGTGGGGATTTTTACCTCAAAATTGCCTTTTTTTACCTCAAAAGTGACCCTGCCCCATAGCCCTGCCCCACAGCCGGGTCCTTGCCCCATAGCCCTGCCCCATAGCCGTGTCCCTGCCCCACAGCCGTGTCCCTTCCCCATGTCCCTGCCCCATAGCCGTGCCCCATGTCCCTGCCCCATAGCCCTGCCCCATAGCCGTGTCCCTGCCCCACAGCCATGTCCCTTCCCCATGTCCCTGCCCCATAGCCGTGCCCCATGTCCCTGCCCCATAGCCGTGCCCCATAGCCGCGTCCCTGCCCCATAGCTGTGCCCCATAGCCGCGTCCCTGCCCCATAGCCGTGCCCCATAGCCGCGTCCCTGCCCCATAGCCCTGCCCCATAGCCGTGTCCCTGCCCCACAGCCATGTCCCTTCCCCATGTCCCTGCCCCATAGCCGTGCCCCATGTCCCTGCCCCATAGCCGTGCCCCATAGCCGCGTCCCTGCCCCATAGCTGTGCCCCATAGCCGCGTCCCTGCCCCATAGCCGTGCCCCATAGCCGCGTCCCTGCCCCATAGCCCTGCCCCATAGCCGTGTCCCTGCCCCACAGCCATGTCCCTTCCCCATGTCCCTGCCCCATAGCCGTGCCCCATGTCCCTGCCCCATAGCCGTGCCCCATAGCCGCGTCCCTGCCCCATAGCTGTGCCCCATAGCCGCGTCCCTGCCCCATAGCCGTGCCCCATAGCCGCGTCCCTGCCCCACAGAACATGATCACGGGGACCGCCCCCCTCGACGGCTGCATCCTGGTGGTGGCGGCCACCGATGGGCAAATGCCCCAGACCCGGGAGCACCTCCTGCTGGCCAAGCAGGTGAGGCCATGGGGCAGCCGTGGGGCAGCCGTGGGGCAGCCGTGGGGTGGGATGGGGGGAGATAGGGGGGGATATGGGGGGGATATGGGGGGGATATGGGGGTCTATGATGGGGGGGATGTGGGGAGATATGGGGGATGTGGGGGGATATGGGGGGGATTTGGGGGGAGACATGGGGGT
>NW_026639349.1:0-466 GCF_028554395.1 Pezoporus wallicus
TGTGTTCCATGGGAGAAGAAGGACAAGGTGGTTTTGGGTTGGTTTGGGGGTTTTGGAGCTGGTTTTGGGGTTTTTGGAGTGTTTTTGTCCTGTTTGGTGTCTGTTTCAGGGCTCTGACTATGTATCTCACAGGAGAAGCAGGACAAGGTGGCCTTGGTGTGGTTTTGTCCTGTTTTGTTTTTTTTGGGGGTCTGTTTTGGGGCTCTGACCCTGTATGCCATAGGAGAAGCAGGACAAGGTGGTTTTGGGGTGGTTTTGTCCTATTTTTGTCATGTTTTTTGTCTTTTTTGGTGCTCTTACCCTGTGTCCTATAGAAGAAGCAGGACAAGGTGGTTTTGGGTTGGTTTGGGGGTTTTGGAGCTGGTTTTGGGGTGATTTGGGTTGCACTTGGCCTGTTTTGGGTCTGTTTTAGGGCTCTGACCCCGTATCCCCCAGGAGAAGAAGAACAAGGAGGTTTTGGGGTGGT
>NW_026639350.1:0-4672 GCF_028554395.1 Pezoporus wallicus
GACCTGAGAGCATCTCCGGTGCCTACAGGGGCTGCAGGAAAGCTGGAGAGGGGCTTGGGACAAGGGTCTGTAGGGACAGGACAAGGGGAATGGCTTTAACCTGCCAGAGGGGAGACCGAGATGAGCTCTTAGGCAGAAGCTCTTCCCTGTGAGGGTGCTGAGGCGCTGGCACAGGGTGCCCAGAGAAGCTGTGGCTGCCCCATCCCTGGCAGTGTTCAAGGCCAGGTTGGACACAGGGGCTTGGAGCAAGCTGCTCTAGAGGAAGGTGTCCCTGCCCGTGGCAGGCGTTGGAACTGGATGAGCTTTAAGGTCCCTTCCAACCCAATCCATTCCGTGATTCTACGATGTTACACACATACTGCAGAGGGACTAAATCGAAGTGCCACCAAACAATGGTTCAAGGCTCAGGCCAACAGCCTGAACACAGGAGGAACGGTGCCAGCGCCAAGTGAATGTGGTACTGCAGGAACAGTTTTGTGGAGAGGATCAAACAGTCTCAGTCTACTTGTATCACATTTTCCAGTGTAAACTACCCACAGCACTTCAGCAAGTGTTTCCTCCTACAGCCAAAGAGAGTTGGTTGTCTTCTCTCATTTAAATCTCATTTTTTAAACCCTCCAATATACACCCTAGATCATTTTAGAAGACTAACTTTAAAGTTCAAGCAGTTTCCATAAAACTAAAACTGCTACAAATGCATTAACAGCTTTTTCCCCTCCTAGGCTAGCACTGACAAGCAGTATCAGCCGCCTGTGTGTATCCATCACTTCAGTAACTGAATTAGCATAAAAGCTGTATTAAGCGATCATAACCGGTGGTGAAAGAAGTGGGTAGAGAAAGTAAAACACTGCCAAAGGGATGCAGAAAAACAGCTAGAAAAATCAGAAATTCATATTGTGACTGAAGAAACATCTTTACAGAGAGCAACATCTCTCAAGTGTTGTCTGGGAAGAGAGAAAAGCTGGTAGAAGGGACACATCAAAAGCAGTAAGGACCTAATACCACAAAGTGTTAGATATAAATAATCCTTACAGTCTGCTGGCAGTACAAATGCACAATCCCATTTCATTCATGTATTATTTGTAATTGGTTGTACAATAGGGCCCCAGGAATCCTCTTGTAAGCACTGAAGAACAAGAAGTAAGAGCTTAAGACCTGAGATTTTAATGATTTAAAGCATCAGGATAGAAAACCAGGCTTCAGTGCTTTACCCCAGGATTCCAGAAAAGTAACCACTATTTCCCTTCAGAAACCCATCAGAATAACATTAGCAGAAAAATTAATGTGATAATGACTCTCTGAATGGGTGAAAGTTAAGAGTGTGGAACCACATCTATTTTATGCCAAGAAGCTCATCCTGCAGCCAGGAAAAGCGGCCATGGCTGGGCCTGGCGGCACCGCAAGTGCCCATCGGGTGCAAAAAGAAAATGAGAGAGGGGAAATAAAAGAAGAAAATAGGTCTTGTAAATAAACAGGGGATTTCTCCCTCTCTGAAGCACTCTGAGGAGACATCCCCCCACCCCCCCACCACAGTCCTGCATCCAGCTCTGGGGCAACAGCACAGAGAACTTAGAAAGCCTGTACCTGATTTCAGTAAGCTCACAGTTTGCCCTGAGATGCTGCTTAACAAGATCGGCCAGCACTTGCACAAAGGCAGCTTGATGAAGCTACTCACAGCATTTGTAGGAGAAAGTGTCCCACAATTACACCGAGCCTCCCAGGTCTACTAACACGGATTTGGCAGAAAATGGTCCACCACTGTATCTCAGAAGGCAGAAAATCTCAGTATTCAAATGAAACAGTCTCTCTTGGCTGCTCATCTCAGCAGGTAACATGTCACCTTCTGCCAAATCAGTAAACAGAAGTACTTGCTTCCATCAGAGCTCAGTCTCAGTAAGACAGACATGGAAGCACTTAGCAAATAATGTCATGCTGGGACCACGAGTGCTTCATTAATTACTACAAAACTTGTTAAATGGTAGACTACGTTCTGAGCTGACAGCAGCAGCCGTGATCCCGTGGGCCCTCAGATCATGCTCAGCTCTCTCCAACAGACACCAACTACTACAAACCACTGACAGTGGAAAGGGTCACCCTTGCTGTTACACTCAAATCTACTATTATAAATCAGATTTCTATGTAGCAGGAGCTACTGAACTCCATACTGTAAAGCCCTTTATCTACTGCATCCTTTGAGAACCAGTGCTAAGAGTCACATGGCAATTTATGACTCTTCCTAAGCTTCCCTGGATTTCCAGTTTTCCTTCAGCAGCCTGCTTGCAGTGTAAATGCTCCATTAGGAAATGTTCTATTCTTTTATAATCTCTTCATCTCTCATAGCATCTTATATTCACAGCAGAGTTTACTGTCCCATTTGACACATATTCTGCTCTCTTTTTGTCATTACATTTCTCCCCATATGGAAAACTGATCAAACGTGCTGGACTTTATACACTTCAATGTATAAAACATGTAAATATGCTCCGAATACACCCAGAACCCACTCCACGGTCCATCTTAAGCCTCTCAAGTCTTCTCCGTTTGTACTGAGTGGATACGGCCAAGAAGAAAGAATATTTCAGAGCACACTCTTTACTGGGTACCTTTTCAGACAAGGCCTTTAAACTGTCCAGAAACCTCTGCCAGAAATCCCTGAAGAGGGGCCGATCAATTCTCTTCAGGCTTTCCTTGGTGCTGGCATCCACGCTGACATACAGCTGCGTCACTGGCTCAAGGTTCCTTGGAAATAAAAACGAGAAGGCAATTGCTGTCTTCAGCCATCACTGCTAGCTGAATTTGTGTTTTCCTACCAAAGCACACATAAAATACAGGACTTCTAAACAAGCTCTGCTGCTCCAGTAGCGACAGGAACTATCCAGTGTTTACAAGGAAAACTATCCAAGTCCAGAGGTTCATCTCCATCAAGTGACTATCATCTTAATAGCAAGACATTATAACTTAACTTTCAACAAATACACCCCAAAGCTAAGAATATCACACACAGAGGCCTTGGCAGACGGTTCAATTATCTTTTCCTTACTCAACTAAAACATACATCACTCCAGCATTAGCTGTGGCACACGCAGAAAGGCTTCCCAAAGCAGGCTGCCAGGGGTTACTACAAGGCACTGAAAGGCTCTGCTTCTCCCCATGGTTACAAACTATAAAGCTCAGCCCCTTCCCCACATTCTATTTGCTCTGGCTAATGGAGACATAATACCATTCGAGAGAAATGCAGCCATCATTCAGCTGCTTTCTACTGCCGGACACACTGAACTCACCTGGCCTGCAGCTGCCATCACTCAAGTACTTTTTGGAAGGGAAATCAAAGCTGCTTAGAAAATGAAACCAAACACAATTCCCCAGCATGTTCTCCTTCCACTTCCAAGGCTCTTATCTTGTATAAATCCCGCACTCCAGTCTTTCTGGTCACAGAACGCCAGTGAGCACAGCATCTGTGAGCCCAACAGCAGAACCTTCTAAAAAGATTAAACCTCCTCTGAGAGTGTGAAGAGCCTGGGTAGAGTCTAATCCCTTCTGTAAACTCCAAGGGTATAAAGGAGAAGCAGCACCACTGCAGACCATTGGCAAACAGATAACGATGGACATTAAAAGGAACAACCTAAAACAAGCTCCCTTGTCACAGACAAATCTGATCAAGCCAGTGAATGTAACACACGTCCACCCTTCATGGCATCTTCCGTGGAATGATGCATCCTAATTGTACCACGTATCTCTTCAGCTCTCCACGCTTTCAGGACATTTTGCAAGCGTTATTTGGGAAGTCTCTTAATGAACAGGCTGCTGTCCCAGCTTCATTTAGCTCTTTAGACAAGAAGAAATTAGAAACTATTGTTCAGCTGCCAACAGTGACACCTAAAAATACACCACCCTCTGCCCTCCCCAGAGGTGAGAAAGGGACAAGAAATTGTCCAGAATGAGACCAAGCATCCAGGAAAAGCCACTTAACATGGACACTCAAACAACCTCTCTGAACACATTCTGCCTGTATTTAGAAGCATGAAATAGCCCAGAACAAACGCAACATTTTAGGTTTTAATAAATAAAACCAACTGTTTTGCAAAGAAGCTTGTCTGGCCTTGCAGCCCAAAGCCACAACCTCAAAAATGATCAAGTGTTCTAGGAGTGAGCGGATTGAAGTATTCAGTTTCAAAGTACATGGCCAAAACACTCTTTTCTTTCCTTAATGCTGCATTTGCCCAATCAAAAGGGGCTCCAGGGAAGATGGAGCGAGTGTTTTCAAAACATGAGCTGAGAAAAGTCACCTCTTCTCCGAGGATCTCGATCCTCAGGACAGGCAAGAGCCAGACTCACTGTTGTACTGGAGAAAATTAAGGAATTGGAAGAGATCCCAGGGAGGGATGCAGTGCAGTGTTTTGACTTTCTGCCCCACGTTGCTCCAAAATGGAACGGTCCACAGGGTTCTGTTATGGCTCAAACTGGAGTGACGCTGACCTTGTGCATGTTCTGCCATAGGGGAACGAGGAGAAAGGGAACAAACTGATGCTCCTGGAACACAGCTACGTTTCATACTCAGCAGGAAATACTGTTGCATAGTACTAGGATGGATTTTCCAGCGTTCCTCCTACTTTATCGGTTGTCATTTCCAATCTAGCTGAGATCAAATTCACTGCATTACCACATCTGAACT
>NW_026639351.1:0-4662 GCF_028554395.1 Pezoporus wallicus
GGGACACCATGGGGATACCGTGGGGACACCATTGGGACACCGTGGGGACACCATGAGGACACCACGGGGACACCATTGGGACACCACGGGGACACCATTGGGACACCATGGGGACACCGTGGGGACACCATTGGAACACCATTGGGACACCATTGGGACACCATGGGGACACCATTGGAACACCATTGGGACACCATTGGAACACCATTGGGACACCATTGGGACACCGTGGGGACACCATGAGGACACCACGGGGACACCATTGGGACACCACGGGGACACCATTGGGACACCATAGGGACACCGTGGGGACACCACTTGGACACCACAGGGACACCATTGGGACACCATAGGGACACCGTGGGGACACCATGGGGACACCGTGGGGACACCATTGGGACACCGTGGGGACACCATGAGGACACCACGGGGACACCATTGGGACACCACGGGGACACCATTGGGACACCATAGGGACACCGTGGGGACACCATTGGGAAACCATTGGGACACCATGGGGACACCGTGGGGACACCATTGGGACACCATGGGGACACCGTGGGGACACCATTGGGACACCACTTGGACACCACGGGGACACCATTGGGACACCATGGGGACACCATTGGGACACCGTGGGGACACCATGAGGACACCACGGGGACACCATTGGGACACCACGGGGCCACCATTGGGACACCACTTGGACACCACAGGGACACCATTGGGACACCATAGGGACACCGTGGGGACACCATTGGGACACCATGGGGACATCATGGGGACACCATTGGGACACCGTTGGCACACCATAGGGACACCGTGGGGACACCATTGGGACACCATGGGGACACCATGGGGACACCGTGGGGACACCATTGGGACACCATGGGGACACCATTGGGACACCACTTGGACACCATGGGGACACCATTGGGAAACCATTGGGACACCGTGAGGACACCATGGGGACACTCTTGGGACACCATGGGGACACCATTGGGACACCATTGGGACACCATGGGGACACCATGGGGAAACCATGGGGACACCATTGGAACACTGTGGGGACACCATGGGGACACCATTGGGACACCATTGGGACACTGTGGGGACACCATGGGGACACCATGGGAACACCATTGGGACACCGTAGGGGCACCATTGGGACACTGTGGGGACACCATGGGGACACCGTGGGGACACCATTGGGACACCATGGGGACACCATGGGGACACCATTGGGACACCGTGGGGACACCATGGGGACACCATTGGGACGCCCGCAGCGTGACACCGTCACCCCTGTGCGACACCATCGCCCCTGTGTGATGTCATCGGCCCCCAGTGTGATGTCATTCACCACACTGGCATCGCCACCCGCACTTGACGCCATCATGCCCCTCCATGTGACATCATCACTCCCAGCGTGACGTCATCACCCTCAGTGTGACATCGTCACCCCTGTGTGACACCATCAGTGACAACATCATGCCCCTCCATGTGACATCATCACCCGCAGCGTGACGTCATCACCCTCAGTGTGACATCATCACCCCTGGGTGACACCATCACCCCTGGGTGTCGTCATCACCCCCGAGTGTGATGTCATCAAACACAGTGACATCACCACCCGCACGTGACACCATCATTCCTGTTTGACATCATCACCCCCATGTGACAGAATCACCCTCCTGTGACATCATGACCCCCATGTGATGCCACCACTCCTATGTGACATCACCACACCCCAGTGTGACATCACCACAATCCCCATGTGACATCACCACCACCCCCATGTGACATCACCACCACCCCCATGTGACATCACCATCCCCACGTGACACCACCACCCCCATGTGACATCACCACAACCCCCATGTGACATCACCACCCCCATGTGACATCACTACCCCCATGTGACATCACCACCCCCCTGTGACATCACCACAACCCCCGTGTGACATCACCACCCCCATGTGACATCACTACCCCCATGTGACATCACCACCCCATGTGACATCACCACAACCCCCGTGTGACATCACCACCCCCATGTGACATCACCACCCCCATGTGACATCACCACCCCCATGTGACATCACCACGACCCCCGTGTGACATCACCACCCCCATGTGACATCACCACCCCCATGTGACATCACCACCCCCATGTGACACCACCACCCCCATGTGTCATCACTACCACCCCCATGTGACATCACCACCCCCATGTGACATCACCACCCCCATGTGACATCACCAACCCCCATGTGACATCACCACCACCCCACGTGACAGGAGGGGACCCAGGACACGCCCCCAGCTCCATGGGTCCCACCCAGGGGCTCTGGACCCTCCCATGTCCTTTGGGGGGGGGGCACTCACGGTCCTGGCCCGGATTCTCCCATTTCTTGATGAAATCCTTGGCCCTGAAGCCAGGAATCCCCTCACAGCGCTGCTTGGGGGGCAGGATATGGGGCGGGGGGGGTCACTACAGCGCCCCCAAACCCCCCCCCCCCTACCCCACTGTGCCCCCCAACTCCCCCCCCCATCCCCTCAGCTCCCCACATCCCACCCGGGCTCCCCCTTCCCGCCTATCCCCATGGCAACCGCGCAAGCCACGCCCCCACGCCTCCTCTCCCCGCCGCTCATTGGTCCAGCCGGTACGCGGCCGCCCGCCGATTGGTCCGCCCCACCCTTTAGGGCCCGCCCCCCAACCACCGGCTGCGCCGCCCTTCCTATTGGTCGGAGAAGCCGTCCCTCCGACGCTCGGCCCGCCCCCGCCCGACGCTCATTGGCTGAGAGCGGATTTAAATAGAACCCGGGGGCTGCGGGGGCGGGGCTTAGCGTGGGAATGGCAGCGGGGGAGAGGCGGGGCTTGCAAGAGGAGGTCACGCCCCCGGCACCGTTAATTAACCTTAATTAACGCCTCAGCCGGGCAGGACATTAATTATAAGCACACACCCCCCCCCCCCCCTTGCAATTAACATCCAGTCATCAGCCAGCTCATTAACATATGCTCATTAGCATAGGCTCGTGCTCATTACAGGGCTCCTGCGCCATGGGGGGGGGGATAATTAGCCTCAGCTCCCACCCAGGACGGATCCAGTCCGGGTTTTACCCCCACCCCCCGGCTCCATCCTGGGGCGGATCCAGTCCGGGTTTCCCCCCCCCCGTCATTAGGTACCGGATCCATTCCGTGTTTTACCCCCCCCCCGGCTCCATCCAGGGGTGGATCCAGTCCGGGTTTTCCCCCCTCAATCGGTACCGGATCCAGTCCAGACTTTGCCCCCCAACCCCCCCCCCTCCATCCCGGGGTGGATCCAGTCCGGGTTTTCCCCCGTCAATCGGTACCGGATCCATTCCAGGCTTTACCCCCCCCCCGCTCCATCCCGGGGTGGATCCAGTCCGGGTTTTCCTCCCTCAGCCGGTACCAGTCCATTTTTGCCCCCCCCTCCATCCCGGGGTGAATCCAGTCCGGGTTTTCCCCCCCCCTCAATCCGTACCGGATCCATTCCAGGCTTTACCCCCCCCCCCCTCCATCCCGGGGTGAATCCAGTCCGGGTTTTCCCCCCCCCCTCAATCAGTACCAGATCCATTCCAGGCTTTACCCCCCCTCTGCTCCATCCCGAGGTGAATCCAGTCCGGGTTTTCCCCCCTCAATCAGTACCGGATCCATTCCAGGCTTTACCCCCCTCCGCTCCATCCCGAGGTGAATCCAGTCCGGGTTTCCCCCCCCCCCCCCCCCCCCCCTCAATCGGTACCGGATCCAGTCCTGGCTCTGCTCCCATCCGGATCCATTCCTGATTTCCCCCCTCTCCATTCCCATCCGGATCCATTCCTGATTTCCCCCCTCTCCATTCCCATCCGGATCCACTCCTGATTTCCCCCCTCTCCATTCCCATCCGGATCCACTCCTGATTTCCCCCCTCTCCGCTCCCATCCGGATCCATTCCTGATTTCCCCCCTCTCCATTCCCATCCGGATCCACTCCTGATTTCCCCCCTCTCCATTCCCATCCGGATCCACTCCTGATTTCCCCCTCTCCATTCCCATCCGGATCCATTCCTGATTTCCCCCCTCTCCATTCCCATCCGGATTTCCCCCCTCTCCATTCCCATCCGGATCCATTCCTGATTTCCCCCCTCTCCATTCCCATCCGGATCCACTCCTGATTTCCCCCCTCTCCATTCCCATCCGGATCCACTCCGCCTTTTCTTCCCCCAGACCACGTTTTATCCATTCCCCCCCCCCCCCCTTTCCCAATCCGGATCCACCCGGAATTCCCCCCCCCGTTTTTTTCCCTCCACCCCCGCTGTGATTGACAGCCCTTGACGGGTGGGGGCGGGGCCAGAGGCATCGGGGGGGGGGGGGAGAGGGTTGGAGAAGGGGGGGGGGGGGGGAGGGTCTTGAGGCCCCGCCCCGCCCCGCCCGCGCCGCATGGAGCTGCCCCCCCGGGCGCGCGCGACCCCGCAGGTACCGGAGGGGGGGGGGGAAGTTGGGGGGGGGGGGGGGGGGATGTGAAATGGTTTGGGGGTGAAAAAGGGGGGTGAAAAAGGGGGGGGGGGGTCCGCAAATGGGAATGGGGGGAGATAAAGGGGGGGGGTCGTGTGAAAAGGGGAGCTGTGGAATGGGGGGGATATGGAAGAGCGGGGGGGG
>NW_026639352.1:0-4763 GCF_028554395.1 Pezoporus wallicus
TTGGGGTCTACTAACAGGGTTTAGGGTCTATTAAGGGGGTTTAGGGTCTACTAACAGGGTTTGGGATCTACTACCAGGTTTTGGGGTCTACTTCCGGGGTTTGGGGTCTATTAACAGGGTTTAGGGTGTACTAACGGGGTTTAGGGTCTACTAACAGGGTTTAGGGGCTATTAAGAGAGTTTAGGGTCTATTAAGTGGGTTTAGGATCTACTAACAGGGTTTAAAGTCTATTAAGGGGGTTTGGGGTCTACTAATAGGGTTTAGGGTGTATTAACGGGGTTTAGGGTCTACTACCAGGGTTTAGGGTCTATTAAGAGAGTTTAGGGTCTATTAAGTGGGTTCAGGGTCTACTAAGAGGGTTTAGGGTCTATTAAGGGGGCTTAGGGTCTACTAACAGTGTTTGGGGTCTACTAACAGGGTTTGGGGTCTCGTAACGGGGTTTGGGGTCTATTAACGGTGTTTGGGGTCTATTAACAGGGTTTGGGGTCTACTAACAGGGTTTGGGGTCTCGTAACGGGGTTTCGGGTCTATTAACGGGGTTTGGGGTCTACTAACAGGGTTTAGGGTCTATTAAGGGGGTTTAGGGTCTACTAACAGGGTTTGGGGTCTATTAAGGGGGTTTAGGGTCTACTAACAGGGTTTGGGGTCTACTAACAGGGTTTAGGGTCTATTACCGGGGTTTAGGGTCTATTAAGAGGGTTCAGGGTCTACTAACAGGGTTTAGGGTGTATTAACGGGGTTCGGGGTCTACTAACAGGGTTTGGAGTCTACTAACAGGGCTTGGGGTCTACTAACAGGGTTTGGGGTCTATTATGGGGGTTTAGTGTCTACTAACAGGGTTTGGGGTCTATTAATGGGGTTTGGGGTCTATTAACAGGATTTGGGGTCTATTACCGGGGTTTAGGGTCTATTAACAGGGTTCAGGGTCTACTAACAGGGTTTAGGGTGTATTAACGGGGTTCGGGGTCTACTAACAGGGTTTGGGGTCTACTAATACTAACAGTGCTTGGGGTCTACTAACAGGGTTTGGGGTCTACTAACAGGGTTCGGGGTCTATTAACAGCGTTCGGGGTCTACTACCAGGGTTTGGGGTCTATTAAGTGGGTTCGGGGTCTACTAACAGGGTTTGGGGTCTATTACCGGGGTTCGGGGTCTACTAACAGGGCTTGGGGTCTATTACCGGGGTCCTCACCTCCTCGCCATCACCTCCACGTTGTATCCCGGGCTCGGGTCATTGGGCAGCTGCGGAGGGGCGTGGCCAGAAAACAAGGGGGCGGAGTCAGTGCCCGGAAGGGGGCGGAGTCACCGCGGGGACACACACACCCCCTTTCCCCACTAGGGGGCGCCACAACGCTCCCGCGCGGCTCAGCCAATGGGAGCTCGGCTCCGCCGCGGCTCAGCCAATGGGAGCTCGGCTCCGCCGCGGCTCAGCCAATGAGGGACCGACCCGTAGCAGCCGCGCCAGCCGGTCCACGCAGTTCCCCAGCGCCAGGTCCAGCGTCTCCCCGAAGATGCGGTAGCGACGGCGGGGAGAAGGCGATGACCTATGGGGGGGGGGACGTGGTGACGTCACGCGTGACGTCATGTGTGATGTCGCACGCACGCACAAATGGCGCGTGTTATCGCGTGTTATCGCGTGTTATCGCGCGTTATCGCGTGTTATCGCGCGTTATCGCGTGTTATCGCGTGTTGTCGCGTGCTATCGCGTGCTATCGCGTTATCACGTGTTATTATCGCATGTTATCACATGCTATCGTGTTACCGCGTGTTGTTATCGCGTGCTATCGCGTGTTGTGATGGCGTGCTATCGCGTGTTATCGCATTATCGCGTGTTATAGCGTGCTATCGCATGTTATCCCGTGTTATCGCGTGTTATTGCGTGTTATCGCGACATCGCGTGTTATCACGTGTTGTTATCACGTGTTGTTATCGCGTGTTATCGCGTGTTGCTATCGTGTTATCACGTGCTATCGTGTGTTATCGCATGTTATTGCGTGTTGTTATCACGTGATCATGTGTTGTTATCGCATGTTATCGCGTGCTGTTATCACGTGTTATCACATGTTGTTATCTCGTGTTATCGCGTGCTATCGTGTTATCGCGTGTTATCACGTGTTGTTATCACGTTATCGCGTGTTGTTATCGTGTGTTATCGCATGTTATCACGTGTTGTTATCCACCCCACAGCACCCCAGACACCCCATAGCCCCCCATATCCACCCCACAGCACAACATAGCCCCCCATAGACACCCATATCCACCCCATAGCCCCCATATCCACCCCATAGACCCCTATATCCACCCCATAGCCCCCCATAGATACCCCATAGCCCCCCATATCCGCCCCATTGCCCCCTATATCCACCCCATAGCCCCCAATAGACACCCCATAGCCCCCCATATCCACCCCATAGCCCCCCATATCCACCCCATACCCCCCCATATCTGCCCCATATCCCCCCATATCCGCCCCATAGCGCCCCATATCCACCCCATAGCCCCCTATATCTGCCCCATATCCCCCCATATCCACCCCATATCCCCCCATATCCCCCCCATAACCCCCCATATCCACCCCATAACCCCCTATATCCGCCCCATAACCCCCCCATATCATCCCCATACCCCCCCATATCCGCCCCATAGCACCCTATATCCACCCCATAGCCCCCCATATCCGCCCCATAGCCCCCCATATCCACCCCATACCCCCCCATATCCACCCCATACCGCCCCATATCCGCCCCATAGCGCCCCACAGCGCGTACCTGGGTGTTGCCGCCGCTGACGTAGAGCACGAGGGGGTCGCGGGCGGGCGCCAGCAGCCGCCCCATCTCGATGTGCCCCACACAGTGATTGACCCCCAGCAAGGGCAAGGACCAGAGCTGGGCCAGGGTGCGCCCCACGGCCGCCACCACCGCCAGCGGCGCCCCCAGGCCCGGGCCTGAGCAGGGAACACGCCAAAAACATGCTAAGGACATGCTAAGGACATGCGACTCAAAGAGCTCCAAATGGGTTCCTATGGGGCTGGGGAGGGTCTGAGATGGGACCAGGGACCTATGGGACCCCCCGTCTATGGGTTTGGGGTTGGACATGCAAAGGACATGCTAAGGACATGCTAAGGACATGCGACTCAAAGAGCTCCAAATGGGTTCCTATGGGGCTGGGGAGGGTCTGAGATGGGACCAGGGACCTATGGGACCCCCCATCTATGGGTTTGGGGTTGGACATGCAAAGGACATGCTAAGGACATGCTAAGGACATGTGACTCAAAGAGCTTCAAATGGGTTCCTATGGGACTGGGGAGGGTCTGAGTGACCCATGGGACCCCTATCTATGTGTTTGGGGTGGAACACGCTAAGAACACGCTAAGGACATGCTAAGGACATGTGACCCAAAGAGCTCCAAAAGGGCTCCTATGGGACTGGGGAGGGTCTGAGTGACCCATGGGACCCCTATCTATGTGTTTGGGGTGGAACACGCTAAGAACATGCTAAGAACATGCTAACAACATGAGACCCAAACCACCTCCCAATGGGTTCCTATGGGGCTGGGGAGGGTCTGAGTGACCCATGGGACCCCCATCTATGGGTTTGGGGTGGAACACGCTAAGAACATGCTAAGAACATGTGACCCAAACCACCTCCCAATGGGTTCCTATGGGGCTGGGGAGGGTCTGAGTGACCCATGGGACCCCCATCTATGTGTTGGGGGTGAACATGCTAACAACATGTTAACAACATGCGACCCAAACCACCTCCCAATGGGTTCCTATGGGGCTGGGGAGGGTCTGAGTGTCCCATGGGACCCCCATCTATGGGTTTGGGGTGGAACACGCTAAGAACATGCTAAGAACATGTGACCCAAACCACCTCCCAATGGGTTCCTATGGGGCTGGGGAGGGTCTGAGTGACCCATGGGACCCCCATCTATGTGTTGGGGGTGAACATGCTAACAACATGTTAACAACATGCGACCCAAACCACCTCCAAATGGGTTCCTATGGGGCTGGGGAGGGTCTGAGTGACCCATGGGACCCCCATCTATGTGTTGGGGGGTGAATACGCTAAGAACACGCTAAGAACATGTGACCCAAACCACCTCCCAATGGGTTCCTATGGGGTTGGGGAGGGTCTGGGTGACCCATGGGACCCCTATCTATGTGTTGGGGGGTGAACATGCTAAGAACATGCGACCCAAACCACCTCCCAATGGGTTCCTATGGGGCTGGGGAGGGTCTGAGTGACCCATGGGACCCCCATCTATGGGTTTGGGGTGGAACACGCTGAGAACATGCTAAGAACATGCTAAGGACATGTGACCCAAAGAGCTCCAAAAGGGCTCCTATGGGGCTGGGGAGGGTCTGAGTGACCCATGGGACCCCCATCTATGTGTTGGGGGTGAACACGCTAAGAACATGCTAAGAACATGCTAACAACATGCGACCCAAAGAGCTCCAAAAGGGCTCCTATGGGGCTGGGGAGGGTCTGAGTGACCCATGGGACCCCCATCTATGTGTTGGGGGTGAACACGCTAAGAACACGCTAAGGACATGCTAAGAACATGCTAAGGACACGCCATTACCTCGGGTGAACGCGATCCCATCCAGGTCCCGGGGCCCGGCTCCGGCGTCGGCCATGGCGGCGGTCACGAGGTCCAAGAGCGCCCCCTGGTGGTGACGCCCCACGGGGCCCGGGGCGAAGCCTGCCATTGGTCGACGAGGCGGGTGACGTCATCGGGGGGGGGGGGGTGTGTGGCGTCAT
>NW_026639353.1:0-466 GCF_028554395.1 Pezoporus wallicus
TTTAAACCAGTTTTCCCCCCGTTTGCTATGCATTCTTGTTACTTTCAATTATGTTTTAAGTCACTTTTGGCCATTGCTAACCCTTTTTTTATTTCCATTTTCTAAGTCGTTTTAAGCATTTTTTGGTTTCTTTTCCTAACCCAAATTTCTCAATTTATAACCATTTTTAAGTTATTTTTCCCCTTTCCTAACCCATTTTTGTCAAGTTCTAACCCCTTTTAATCCATTTCTGGCCATTTCTATCCTATTTTTGCCACGTTTCAACCCCTTTTAAGCTTTTTTTTTTTTTCCTTGCTAATTTTTGCCCAATTCTTTCCTGGTTTCAGAGTTTTTGGCTCATTTCTAACCCATTTTTCCCCATTTCTATCAAATTGAAACCGGTTTTCCCCCCGTTTGCTATGCATTCTTGTTACTTTCTTAAACGTTTTAAGCCACTTTTGGCCATTGCTAACCCTTTTTTTATTTC